>NC_141061.1:51942631-51945131 GCF_041138505.1 Cibotium barometz | reverse complement strand
ATGTTCTATAGGATCACAAAACCCTAAATGGGGCTATTTTGTGAGTGTTTGCAAAGCCTTTTAGTACTCTCTAAGGGCGCTACGTCTAGAGCCATCAAGCTCCCAATTTTGATACCATTTCTTGTCAAAGTGTTTACATATTCTGAGAGTACTTCCTTAGAGCATCAAGAAGAGCCATTGAACTCCATGATCCATTACTATTTGGTTGGTCAATGGGCATAGTTGACTTTTCTAAAAAAATCAAAACAAAACATACTTGCTCTTTGATTTTGGATCAACTGTATGGATCAAGGATTTCAATTCATGGTTGACAAGCTTGATGCTTTGGGCAAAGAGATCCAAGATGGAGTCTCTAACTTGAAATACGAGTGAAGTAGATGGAGTCATCACTTCAATGAATTTAGAGCCAATCATGCTAGATCACATGAGCATCATAGAGGTGATGGGGATGAGTTTAAATGGATAAAGGACAAAATTAAAAAGCTCAAAGGTAAAGGCTCTTCTAATGAAGAATTTGAAGAATGGATTGACACGATGGAGCTTTACTTTGAGCTTAGTCCTCGTCGTAAGTGATTGAGCCAAAGTGTTGTTTGCTACAATGCATTTGGAGGGATATGTTCATGGGTAGCGGAACTTAAATGCTCATGGGTGGATTTCAAGAATGAAATGAGACGTACATTCATTTCAGCCCTAAGCCAATCTAGGATGGTGGAGAAATGGGATGATCTCACTCAAGTGGGCAATGTAAAGGACTATGTGCATAAGTTCATGAAGTTTTCACTACATGTGGAAGACTTGAGTGATTTAGGAAGTCCATAAAAGGGTTACAAAATAACATTAGTGGATGCTTAAAGGCCCGAAAACATCAAAGAGGCCATGCTACTGTAGAAATTCGTGAGGCAAAATATGCACATGTAAGGAAAGTAAGGCAAGGAGCAAGGGTTGATTTAAACACTCCATCCATGTTCAAACCTTCAAGTGGTGTTGCACCTCATACACCGGGCCTCCTAGATTCCCTACTGTGTATGGAAGAAGTGGGAGAGAAAATTTCAGATTTTGTACATCTCTTCCTAGACCTTCAAATGTTGATGGGAAGCATATTGACACTAAAGGTGCCAATAAGAGAAAGGTCATTAGTGAAGATCTCATCAACAACTTAAAGAACAAGGGGTTGTGCTTCAAGTGTGGTGACAAATGGTATAAGGATCATTGGAAGGTTTGTAAAGCCAATAAGATAACATTAAGAATGATCCTCGTCGCCAAAATGAAGGCACAAAAGAGGATGTGGACGAGTATGAGGATTCCTTTGAAGACGCCAACAATGAAGTTGAAGATGTAGACAATGGTAGTGAATTTCCTTTTGATCCGACGGGTGGGTGCAAGAAGAGTGAAGTTAACTATGATAATGGGTTACCATCTCGTTATCGTTGCCTATGTGTGTTCGGAATAACAAGGATAATATGGCCACCTTGTGCAATATCTCTAGTGATGCCTATGCTGGAAGGGTGGCGCATGTTTTGGTTGATCGTGCGAGTACACATAGCTTCATTAACACAAAATCTATGTGCAGTTTCAAATTACAGCCTATAGCTTTACCCTCTTGGCATGAAGTTCAAGTGGCTAATGGGGCAAAGATGGATTGCACATTTGTATGCAAAGATGTGAGTTTGATACTCACAAGTGATTATACTTTTGCAAGGCTGACTTACTTGTATTAGACATGGGTCCCATTGACATTGTATTGGGATGTGATTGGTTAGCTACTCTTGGGTCTTTCACAATGAATTTATAGCTTGGATACATGAGTTTTATGCATGGGAACAAAGAGTTCACATTGACCGGAACTTAAGGATGAAGTTGATTAATGCCGCATAACTCAAGAGGGAGCTCAAGAGTATGGGATATGTTACAGCTTTGTAAGGAAGAAGACAATAGTGATAAGGGCAAAATAAAGCATGAAGGTATGAAGAGGTTGCCACACCAAAGAGAGAGGTGGATCATAGAATAGAGCTTAAGCCACATACCAAGCCCATCAACAAACCACCTTATAGGTTATCAAAGGATGAGGTGGCAAAATAAGTACAAGAGCTCATTGATATGGGATGGGTCACTCCTAGTCAATCACACTTTGCATCTCCCATACTTTTAGTCAAGAAGAAAGATGCCCCTTTTCATATGTGTGTGGATTATAGGGATCTAAATAAGTCAACAATCAAGAAAAGATTCCCTATCCCACGAATTGATGATTTACTTGATGAGTTGAAGGGTGCATGCTATTTCTCCAAGATAGACTTGAGGTCCGGATATCATTAATTGAGGGTCAAAGAGGGTGATGAGCATAAAACGGCTTTCCATACTGAAAGTGGCCTTTATCATAACTTGTTCATGCCCTTTGGTTTATGTAATGCACTGGCCACATTCCAAGCATTAATGAAAAAAGTGCTTCAGCCTTTCCTTTACAAGTGGGTACTTGTGTTCTTTAATGACATCTTGATCTATA